>NC_081526.1:35499024-35509024 GCF_030273125.1 Centropristis striata | reverse complement strand
TTAGACCACCCTTGTTTTCTTCAATTTGATATTCATTTTACAACTTAAGGTACATTTGTTTGGACAAATAAAATTGATAACAACAAAAATAGCTGATAAGAGTTTAATTTAGGAGATGATATCTAGACATTTTCCATGGTTTTATGATAATAACCACAACCATTATCAAGAGAACCATGAAAAATGTCTAGATATCAGCTCTTAAATTAAACTCTTATCAGCTATTTTTGTTGTTATCATTATATTTGTCCAAACAAATGTACCTTTAATTGTACAAGGGATTAAAATGAACAAGAAACTGAAGAAAAAGGGTGTTCTAATCATTTTTCCATGAATGTAACTGTTGATCTCTGCAGCTTTAATGTGCATACTGGTTCTGTAAAAATGAGCCTTTTTATGGTGGCGTCTTTGTCTTAGAATGACCTGCAGACTCAAACTGGACTCTCTAAAGCTGTCAGATAACTTTATTACAAGCTTTTTTCCAAACAACCAAGGTTCTGGTTAGTTTTTTATTCTGTACCACTGATATGTATTGCTCATGTAACTTTGCAGCCTTCTTGGCTGGAGCAACATTGAAAAGTGCTCTGAGTTGGTTTTAGCTGGTGAAATAAAACTCCTTCAGTGAAAGTGTTGAGTAAAGAGCTGAACTCACAGTTTGGGTTGTAGCAGTAAACGTCCCATCTCTCACTTTTGTTCCGTCTGTGTCCGTAGTCGACGATGCCGATCTTCCCAAAGCCACAGTTGGCTCCGGCCTTGACGATGGGGTAACCCACGTGACCTTTATCGAACCATCCAGCTGCACACACATGGAAACCTGAACAACAGCAGAAATATATCGGTCAATACAACAATACTGACTGATACTGAGTAAACAGAAAGTCTTTCTCTCATCTCTGACATAGACTGTATACATCAGGGGTGTCAAACTCTGGCCCGCGGGCCAAATTTGGCCCGCAGTGTAATTTTATTTGGCCCGCGAGGCAATACCAAATTATTATAATAACTACAAATCCCACAATGCCCTGCTGTTTTTTTTGCGCGTCAATCAGGACAGGACCCAGAAACGCGCTCCTCTGTGACAGTCGTCATAGCAACCTCAAGCTAGAGCTGTCTCCGAGCTACCGCTTCCCAAAAATTCCCGAAAAGAAAGGCAGAATTTATTAACCTGTTGAAAAAGTTTATTTTGATATTTAAATCAGAAGGAGGCAAATAGAAAAGAGGCATACGATTTTTATTTAATTTTTATTTAATAAATTAATGACATTGATGTGTTTTTTATTTGAAATTTGATTTTGCATGTCTGCACTATTTAGTTATATATTGTATGTTTATAAGCGTTGCTGGTTCCATATTTAATGTTAAAGCAAAACATGTTTGGTATATATTAAAAGGTTTATTTGTTCAATGTTGGCCCACGATTTTATTCAAGTTTTACATTTTGGCCCATTGTGTATTTGAGTTTGACACCCCTGGTCTACATAATGGATGTAGTCACCGTGAGGTCACCCATTGGTTTGTGGCCCGTTTGAGGCTTGGAGTATATCGTTACACTCGTCGCCATCTTTTTTTTCGGAAACGGGGAGCAGACCATATTTGGACTGTGGAGGAGGAGAGGGATCTGATCACTGTCTACAGCCTCTCTACACCTCAACCTGACTGACTCTTGTTAGCATTAACTGGAGCATTAACTGGATGTTAGTTTTGGCAGAAAACAAAAACTAAATGTTACTGACCTAAAAAAAAACTGAACAGCGACTCCTTGGAGTGTCTGTTAGTCCAACCAAACACTGAACAAGACATTTACTGAACAAAATGTTCAAACAAACTGTCATTAAGTGAAAATAAGGTGAAAGGGTTAAAGTAATGAGACCGAACCGGACGGAAACACGGACAACGACAAACAAGTTCACGGCTGGATACCATAGACATAATAAACATAATAATCTTTATTATGTCTATACTGGATACACATTGCTTTTCTTCTCTCCTGATTGATGACGGCTCGCCTTGTTAGTGACCTGTCAGTCAAAGGTAGCCCCGCCCCAAATAATAAAAATTCTTTATCTTCTATTTTCTTCTAAATGGGGCCATTATTAGAACTAGTAACATCAAATTGTCTTGAAGATTTTTTACTAGCGATTGAGACCATAGTGTTGTCCTAAAAAACATTTCTGAGGTAATAAATCAAGTAAGAAGTTTTCTAATTTTGTATTGAAATGAATGGAGCCAAATGCTTCTGCAGCCGTCAGCGCCCCCTGCTGGAGTCTTTGGTAGAATGCAGCTTGAGGGACTTCCTGGTTGCCTCCCTGCTCAGACCAGGAGGTTGCCGCTTGGTCTCTGCCAGCTTCTTAAGACACTTCTGGAGGCCATTACATTTATTTCTGTTGTTCTTTCTTGTTTATGTGGACAGAAGCCTCAGAGTTACTCAGAAGGACCTCCCGGGAGGACCGAGCGCCAACTGTGATGCTCCCCACCCAGGAAGGTGTGAGCAGCTTTTACTGTCCTCACAGGGACTATAAATACTCGGCACAGAGTCACGGAACAGAAATCACCGGTGGAAAGATGTGTTTCGCTCCCAGCGACCTCTGACCTCTGAACATGTGAACTTTCTTCTCCTACATGTTGAAAGCATTCCAGAGGAGTATCTTACTGTTACAGGACATAAGGTTTGATGTGTTTCTTGGGAGAGAGGAAAGACCAACAGGCCTGAGTTATGATCCGTGCAGTGAACCGTGTGTGTGTGTGTGTGTGTTCTTGTATTTCCTACATAGTGAGGACCAGAACACGTTTTTAACCAACAGAGTGAGGACATTTTTGCAAAGTGAGGACATTTCGGCCGGTCCTCACTTCTTTAAAGGCATTTTTGAGATTTTGTTTGATTTTGACTTTGTTTTAAGGGTTAAAGGTTACATGATTATGATAATTAACTGAAACTGTATTGTGAGATTACAAAACTAACTAAAATTACAGTAAAAATGTCCGTCATTCCTCTTTGTCAACTTTTTTTTCATACATAATGAAGATGGATAAGACAAAGGATATAAAGGCAAAATTTACTGTGACCTCTTTTAATCTCCCACCCAACAAATACCCCATTACAAAAAACTAAAACTAATAAAAACTGAACTAAAACCAAAGCATTTCAAAAAAGTAAATACTAAACTAAAACTAGCAAACTCACTTTAAAAACTCATTAAAACTAACTGAATTTAAAAACAAAAATTCACAACAAAATTCAAACTAAAACTAATGAAAAATACAAAACTATGTGGCTCAGTTGGTAGAGTTGGTTGGTCCCCAACCAAAGGGTTGGTGGTTCGATCCCTAACCGTCGAAGTATCCTTGAGCAAGATACTGAACCCCAAATTGCTCCCGATGCTGTGTTAATCAGTGTGTGAATGAATTCCCAATGGTGGCAGGTGGCACCGTTTAGGGTAGCCTCTGCCACCAGTATGAATGTGTGTGTGAAAGGGTGAATGAGCGCAGTCTGTGGTGTAAAGAGCTTTGAGTGGTCGCAAAAGCGACTAGAAAAGTGCTATATAAGTGCAGGTCCATTAACCATTTACCATAAACTTGCAAGGGAATTCACTATTCCAATGAGGGTCCTCACAAAGATAGAAGTACAAGAATGTGTGTGTGTGTGTGTGCAGGCAGCAGACCTATCTGGCGAGCCGCCTCCAGTTGTTGGTAAGTGGCGAGCTTCCCGCCCTCGTACTTGCAGACGGCCCGGGCCTCTCTGTAGGTCAGCTGGTATCTGCCTTTACGGGACTCGCGGTGGTAAACTCCAGCTGCCTGTTCTGTCACAGAGAGAGAGACAACATGTTAATACTGAAGACAAGAGGGGGTGGCATTTACTCAAAAGCTGAAAGAGTTAAAGGTCTTATAACATTAAGATGTGAGTATATGAAGTCCATTTTCATGCTCAATTGTGTCTCAGAAGTTGTTACAGCAAATCTTTTGGGTTGATACCATTTGTTACACAGATGTGGTGCTAAATTTGACCATTTTTAAGACCTCAAGAATGGATAAAAATGTGTAAACTTCCCTCTAGAATCCCACATTCAGACACCAAGAGCTTTAGAACAGCAGAAAGAAATCCATGCTGTGATTAGTTCCAGAAACACTTTTTAGATTTCTGTTTTTTCTCACCATTGTATGTTGTGTTGCCTGCTGAGAAAGCCCCTTATTGTGAATCTAGTGTCTCAGCCATCCATCCTCTGAATGCTCCAGGTCTCTAGTTTGTGGTTGTAAAGTTTCATGAGGCTGTGATTATTCTAGAGGTCACAGCAGCTCATTTTATACACTGAGCTCAAGTTTCACTCACTAACATCATCACACATGAAGAAAATTGGGCTCATTGAATCCACAAGAGTCTCAGCTTTCCAGTCAGACCCGATTTATGCAGCTCACAGACTGTTTAGGGATCCCAGGATGCAGAAATATTCACATATAATAGGTGGAAAATAACACATGTAATGCATGTTTTTTGCCTTTAACTGCATGTAATCAGCATAAAGTGGGCATGTCTGTAAAGAGGAGAGTTGTGGGTACCCTTAGAACCCATTTTCATTCGGATATATTGAGCTCCAAGGACCCCTTTGGGGGCTAACATCATCACACATGAAGAAAAATTGGGTTCATTGAATCCACAAGAGTCTCAGCTTTCCAGTCAGACCCGATTTATGCAGCTCACACACTGTTTAGAGACCCCAGGATGCTCAAAGATTCACATACAAGAGGACACAATAACACATTTCACTGCAGGAGAAACACTGCTTGGGTTCTGCCCCAAACAGCTTCTGATAAAGTGCATAAAGTGGGCATGTCACGTCTATAAACAGCCCAAATATTTAATCAACTATCATATGAAACAGAGAAGAGTAGTCAGGTTTCCTGCACAGATTATTGCCTTGTTGTCTCCTCGATTTATGCAGCTCACAGACTGTTTAGGGACCCCAGGGTGCAAAAATATTCACATATAATATGCCAAAATAACACATTTATTGCACATTTTTTGCCTTAAACATGTAATCAGCATAGAGTGGACATGTCTGTAAAGAGGAGAGTTATGTGTACACGTGGAACCCTTTTTCACTCATTTTTTTAGCTTCCTTCCCATGGGGGACCAGATGTTTGTCCAGTCACCAGATATCATAATAAAACACTGACTGAGAATGTTTTACTGCAGAATCAATACTTTTACTTTAAGTGCTTTAACCCTTTATCAGGCAAAGAACTATATTTGGTAACTTCAGGTAATATTTCGAGAAAAAAGTTGCAAATTTACTAGATTAAAGTGGCAAATCTACAAGAAAAAAAGTTGCGGATTTAAGAGATTTAAAGTGGCAAATCTGCGCGAAAAAAGTTGCAGATTTACGAGAAAAAAGTGAAAAAAAAACAACTTTTTTCTCCCAGATTCACCACTTTAACCCTTAATAGGTCACTCATTGAAATACTTACAAATTCCAAATTTCAACCCTAGAGAATATTGGAGGATATTACATACTGCCAGAATGTATAAAAAAAAACCATACGAAAATAATATTTTGAGAAAAAAGTTTACGAGATTAAAGTGGCAAATCTACGAGAAAAAAATGTGCAGATTTATGAGATTTAAAGTGGTGAATCTGGGAGAAAAAAGTTGCTTTTTTCCCACTTTTTTCTCATAAATCTGCGACTTTTTTCGTGCAGATTTGCCAATTTAAATCTCTTAAATCTGCGACTTTTTTTCTTGTAGGTTTGCCACTTTATCTAGTAAATTTGCAACTTTTTTCCCAAAATATTTGCTGACTCTAACTACCAAATATAGTTCTTTGCCTGATAAAGGGTTAAGTTTAATTTGCTGGTAATGCTCACATACTGAAATAAGGCTTTTAATTCTGCAGTCCAGCTCTGCAGGGCTGCAGGGCTGCAGCCAAGCAGGTGACGCAGCTGTTTGTGGTGAGAGGGTGAAGGTTAAATGAAGTTAGAAATAATATAATAATACATAAACAAGAGGAGCTGGTGGATTGTGTGACATTCTCTAGATTTCACCAGCTCACCAACAACCAGGTGACCTCTCTGCTCCGCGGGGGGCCTCTCTCAGCCTGTTTGGGCTTTAGGCACGCATGACTGCAGGACTGAGCTCAGAAATTAGCTTCATGTTGATATTTTGATCTGTTTAATAACTACTGCCTTCTGAGGACAGAAGTTGCATGAATAACAGAAAGAGTTGTGCATGTGATCCAGGTGAGACGGAGCCATGAACACGTAGGCCTGAAGAACGAGCTGCACAATGAATGTACACTACCAGTCAAAAGTTTTAGAACACCCCAATTTTTCCAGTTTTTTATTGAAAATCAAGCAGTTCAAGTCAAATCAACAGCTTGAAAGGGTACAAAGGTAAGTGGTGAACTGCCAGAGGTAAATAAAAAAAGGTAAAATATAACGTACATTTCAGAATTATACAAGTAGGCCTTTTTCAGGGAACAACAAGTGGGTTAACAACTTAACTCTATGGAGTCTTGGGCTATTTTGTCCATTTTTGAATTCTTTTCATGTCTTTGTAAGTCATTTTGTGTCTTTTTTTTGTAATTTTGTGTCTTTTTTTAGTCATTTTGTGTCTTTTGGTGTCTTTTTTGTCAGTTTGTGTCTTTTTTTGGTTATTTTGTGTCTTTTTTTAGTCCTTTAGTCCAGCTATTCTCAACCTTGGGGTCGGGACCCCAATTTCTGGGGGTCGCCAAATCATTTTGGAAGTCAGCTCTGTCTCCACTGTGTTAAAGTGTTTTAGTCTTTTCGGTCACTTAATGACTTTTTTTGTTCATTTTGTGTCTTTTTAGGTCATTTTATGTTTTTTTTTAATCATTTTGTGGTCAGTTTGTGTCTTTTTTGGTCAATTTGTGACTTTCTTTGGTCATTTTGTGTCTTTTTTGGTCATTTTGTGTCTTTTTTTGGTCCTTTTGTGTCTTTTTTTTGGTAATTTTGTGTCTGTTTTGATCATTTTGTGGTCAATTTGTGTCTTTTTTGGTCATTTTGTTTCTTTCTTGGGTGATCTGAACTGGACAACATGCATGTTAAATTGGGGGTCGCGACTCAAAAAGGTTGAGTACTGCTTTAGTCCAACATAAAATGCGATTTTTAATCTTTTTTTTACTTTCAAACCACTATCATGCTCAATTAAGAATTTTAAATGTTGCAAATGTGCATTAATTCCCCAGTACACTGAGACATTAAACTGCATCATTTTCAATTCAATTCTGGAAAAGTTGGTGTGTTCTAAAACTTTTGACCAGTAGTGTATGTTATATTCATTCATTTCAGGACAAAATTAGAAACACACTGTTTTCCCAAACTGTTATAAATGAGCTGGTGTGTTTGCATTGTGGAGTTCTCAGAGATGAAGTCATTCTGTGTGTTTACAGGCTCATAAACATGCAGTTTGGCCCAAAGTGAAGCTGCTGTTGCTGCTGCTGCCTTAACAACTCCTCACAATGTGCCTTTATGTTGGGAGACCTTATGCTGTGTTGGCAAAAACTGAACAGAAACAAACTCAGGCAAAGTATCCTGTGTGTGGAGAACAACACCGTGTCATGTTTCTAACAGGTTTGGGTCTTTCTGTTGGGTTGTTTTCTAACACAGAAGGAATAATGAGCCAGATATCAGTCCACAGAGCTGGTAGCTGACCTCAGACACTTGTAAGTGGCTCATTTTGTAACAAATACTCAGTTAATATTCCAGATCTGGAGCTGAAACAACACTGGGGCTCCTGTGTTGCTGCTTGGACCTCTAAAAATAACATTACACTGGGTAAAAGTAACTAGAGCTTTTGTTTGATTTATGCACCAATGATACGGCTCAATAATGGTTAAATTATTTTAAAAATAACACTAAAACTGGGTCGAAATAACACTTTTAACCCATAAGAGCCCAGACCTATTTATCCTTGAAGGAAACTTATGGGGGATATACCACAGACAAAGTGGACCACATAGAACACATTAATTTTTTTTTTTTAAAATACTACCTCTAAATGTCAAAGATCTGTGATGTCACATATTCGATACATTGGGCGTTTATGGTATTTATGTTTAGAATATTTCTTATTTTTGAAAAAATAGACATTTTCTGCTTACAGAAACACAAATTTGCCTTTTTCTTTGCATCTCCACAACATATATCAAAATTGTGACATTAATAGTGCTGTTTAACAACAAATTAATTTTCAGATTTGTTTTTAAGTAACAAAATAAGATAAAAACAGATAACAATTTGCCTTTTTGTTTGCATCTCAATAGCATATATCAAAATTGTGACTTTAATTTGTTGATTAATTTGTTAATTTTGGAGAGCTTACTTCTTGTCAAAGTCACGTAACGAGTCACTGAGGGATTTAATGAGTTAAGGTGAAGCATAAAGCTGAATATGGGAGATTCTAGAAGATTTAAAGTGTTTGTTACACTGGTGTCACCATAGGTTCTTATGGGTTAATCCTTATGGGTAAACCTCTGATCTACACGGGGTCAAAATGCGTATAAAACGTCATAAAATGGAAAATACCACTTTTAATGACGTTAAAACTCATTAAAGTCTGATAAGGAATAAACTAAAAGTGTAATATTCATAGTGGGAAACTTCTATAATTAGGCCTATTATGTTTCATAAAGCGACACAACTTTTTTAGTGTGTGTGAATCCGGCTTGGCTTATTAAAGTTCACTGTGTCAACATTTCCTCCGTCAAATTATGACACTTATAGTGTTCCAATAAATGATAATTTCTCGATAATGTGAGTTTTTAATGTCATTAGAGAGGTGGAGGTGCACAAAAACCGACGGGTTTGGGTTTTTTTTTTCTTTTTCTCTCGCTCCGATGACAAAACGACGGTAACAGAGAGAGAAACTCACCGAGCCAGATGGAGTTGTGAAATATTCCGTTCCTGTAGCCCCATGCCTGCGTCTCAGTGAGCAGGAAGCTCAGAGTCCAGAGCAGAGTGAAGAAGCGCATCCTGCAGCTGTCTGCTCCAGATGTTCACCAGCTCTCTGCCTCCTCCTCCTCCTCCTCCAGAGGCTTTATAGCGACTCCTGCCCCCACACAGAGACTACTGCTGCCCCCACATACCGGTAGTACTGCCCCCAGCAGAGAGCAGCACTGGAAGGAGTATTTAGTTTCTTTTCCGCAAAAGTGCTGCATTCAGAACTTGCTGAAATAGAAGTACAAAAGTGTCAGATTAAAAATGGACTTAAAGCAGTGGCGGTTCTAGACCAGTTTTACTGTGGGGGCCAAGGAGGGGCCAGTGTTGAGGGGCAAAGATGATATTTAAGCATTCAAAATCTTTGAATGTCTTGAAAAAGACACAAAATGAACAAAAAAGACACAAAATGACCCAAAAAAAGGCACAAAATGAGAAGACAGAATAACAAAAACAAAAAAAAATCACAGAAGACATAAAAATGACCAAAAAAGACACAAAATGACCAAAAAAAGACACAAAATGACCAAAAAAAGACACAAAATAACTAAAACAGACACAAAAAAGACACATAAATGACACCAATGACAAAAAAGACACAAAATGACTAAAAAAGACACAACAAAAGACACAAAATTACCCCCAAAAAAGACACAAAAAAGACACAAAATGACTTACAAAGACACGCAAAGACATGAAAGGGATTCAAAAATGGACAAAATAGCCCTATAAGACTCCATAGAGTTAAACTATTATACAATGTACTGAAGTAAAAGTACAAAAGTATCAGAATCAAAATGAACTTAAAGCAGTGGTGGTTCTAGACCAGTTTTACTGTGGGGGCCAAGGAGGGGCCAGTGTTTAATCAGAGGGGCACATTAGCACATGAAAACATGGCAAAGATGATATTTAAGCATTCAAAATCTTTGAATGTCTTGAAAAAAACACAAGATGACCAAAAAAGACACAAAATGACCAAAAAAAGACACCAAATGACAAAAAAGACACAAAATAACTAAAACAGATACAAAAAAAAGACACATAAATGACAAAA
>NC_081526.1:35474024-35494024 GCF_030273125.1 Centropristis striata | reverse complement strand
TGCCGTGGATACAGATTGCTTTTCTTCCCTCCTGGTGACGGCTTGCCTTGTTAGTGACCTGTCAATCAAAGGTAGCCCCGCCCCAAATCATACAATTCTTTATCTTCTATTTTCTTCTAAATGGGGTCATTATTTACACTATTAACATCAAATTGTCTTGAAGATTTTTTTTACTAGTGATTGAGAACATAGTGTTGTCCTAAAAAACATTTCTGAGGTAATAAATCAAGTAAGAAGTTTTCTAATTTTGTATTTAAATGAATGGACCAAAATGCTTCTGCAGCCGTCAGCGCCCCCTGCTGGAGTCTCTGGTAGAATGCAGCTGAAGGCACTTCCTGTTTGCCTCCCTGCTCAGACCCAGAGGTTGCCGCCTGGTCCAGGCAGATATTTTCCAATGCTTCTTTTTCAGTTTTTGGAGCATCCTGACTCAGAATTTTCCTGAAATAACATGTTTTCCTTCATGCAGAAGTTGGGCAACAAGTAAAAGATGTTCTTTCATTTGCACCTCTCACTGTCAGGGATGGTTACTGTAGCTTATAGTTAGATACCTGCTAACTGTTGACGAGCTGCACGACCTGTCAGTGGCTGATAATCTAAAAAAAAAAAAAAGAAAAGTTGGGCGAACTCAAAATTTTAAGGCAACAAACTTCAATAAAATTTTAAGTTGGACAATTAAACTAAATATTTAAAGTTTTTTTTTAGTTTGCTCAACTCTGAATTCAGATTTTTGTTAACTCAACTGTAAGTTGTACTAACTTATAATTTCACATTGTAATAACTTTTAATCCTTACTTCTGCTAACTTCTGCAATGTGCTGAATTGGCACGATTGTAACGCCGCTATGAAATGTCAGCTAATGTTGCAACCACAATTTTGAGTTAGCATTGATACGCTAATGGCTACTCTTGTAGCTGTAACAAGCAGCGCCGCTAGCATCAGTTAGCCGCTAGCATCAGTTAGCCGCTAGCATCAGTTAGCCGCTAGCTTTCGCCAATGACCGAATTTCACTGCTTTCCCGCATTTCACAACAAAGAAATAAGAGTTATCAGAACTATTGTCCCTTGTTTTGAACCCCAACTTAAAGATATAAGTAACAACAACTCACAAACTTGTTTTTGAGCAGACAACTGGCTTCCTTTGTTGTGCTAACTTACATTATTGCCCTAAATGTCAATAATTTATATTTCCAAGTTTTACCAACTTAAATCACTGTTTTAGGCCAAAAAATACAAGTTGGCTTTTTTGCAGTGTATATTTAATCTTTATATGACAATATGCTTCCTATATTTCTACCATGAACTCACTGACAGCAACAGGGTCAACTCCGCCTTTCCTTTTAGCTCAGCGTTCTCACAGTAAAAGTTGGTCTCAGCAGCTTTGTGAACACGTTTGAAGAGGAAATTCTTAACGAGGAACTTTAGTGTTATTAAAGAGTCCTAAAGTGTCTCACAGAGGAAAATATGTCACTGTTTGTCCACTTGTTTCTGTTTTCACCAAGAGGCAGCTTTAAAATTGACTTTTTATCTCAATATTAAGGTTTTAAGGTAAAGTTCAGTGTGATTCAGTTTGAACTTAAACTCTCTGTAAATCTTCAGCAGCAGAAAACTGAAGATTTTCTGTGAGCGCTGGGGGTCACATCTGTTCAATAATCACTAATCATATATAATCTATATAAGTGAACACATGCCAGAGAGAGAGAGAGAGAGAGAGAGAGAGAGAGAGAGAGAGAGAGAGAGAGAGAGAGAGAGAGAGAGAGAGCAGAATAGTGTCTTTGTTCCTGTAACTCTCTCCGGCTGCTGACTGACTCCATGATTTCACATTCTGGCTCTGTTCTGTGTCAGAGCTGCTCGCTGTGGTGGTCTGTGACACACACACACACACACACACACACACACACACACACACACACACACACACACACACACACACACACACACGCACACACACACCACCCTCTAAACTTTACTGCTGAACATCTCTCCTGCAGATTAAATCTCCCTTGTCATGTGTGCTCCCAGCCATGGAAATAAAATGTGAAAAAAAACAAACAAACAGAGAATGTCTAAAGGCATTTTGACTCTGGCCGGTGTCTCTCAGCCATACATTATTGACACTTTACAGTATATTATCTCTACCGTTGCTGAGCTATGTGACAGATCAAGCTTTCAACGTGTATGTGTTCATATGAGAGAACAAACAGGCTGTTAAAAATCTACCACTGGCAGTTTGCTTAGAAAAGATGTAAGAAATGAACTACATTTCCTCCAGAAAGTGCGGTGTGGATGAACTGTTTTCAAAATAGAAAAGAGGAGGAAGTCATGTAAGATAATAAAGCAGGTGTTGGTGTGTGTGTGTGTGTGTGTGCATGTCTGTCTGTCTGTGTCTCCCTTTATCTACAGGTGCATCTGAATACATTAGAATATGATTAAAAAGTCAATTTCCAGTAGTTCAAGTCAAAGTATTGAGTGCATATAGATGGAGATACTTTATTATTCCAACATATAAAGTGATTATGTACATTCACTGACTGAATATTTAGAAAATAAAACATATATTTCTCGCTAGAAATATGATCAAAATCCATTTTTATGCAGAAACTATCAAGTCAAAATATTGATTTTTTTCACTAAAAATGAGAGAACTGTCTGCCAAGTTTTTTGTTCTGACCGCCGGGACCTTGAAAGTCATGTGACTTGGAACAAACCAATAGGAACAAATATCCATGGAATAGCCACGGGATATGACTGTCATTAACTTGCATTGTAGCGAAATCCGTGTCAGTTTCACGGAAATTTGAGTGATTCCGTGGCTATTCCACGGATTCCTGTGAGACCAGGTTCATAATTAAACAGGTCAAATCAACCCAGGAACATTATTGCTGTTGGTGAGAAATGAACATAACAGGAGGGTAAATTTGTATTTTCTATTTTCTTGCATACTTCAGCAGAAAGAGTTGAACTAAGTGTAACTTGATCACAGTCAGCTGGAACACATCACATGACATCATGACATCATGACATCACAGTGACAGAAGAAGAGTTTCACTGTCAACACGTTGGCGCCTCCTGCTGCTCACTGTGTTGCATTTATAGCAAATTACTTTTCTTACTGTTTTATCAGCTTTTACACAACTAAAATAAACTCTTTATCACTGTGTTTATTCTCCATGTTGAGCCTCCTGCTGACTAACACATTCTTGATATAATAGCAAAGATAAATATCCCTGTTGGGTTTTAAGACCTTATCTCAAATCACTGGGAAAACACTTTTTATTTGTTGTTTCACCCTCTTCTCTATCCTCTCCTATGAATTGAAAGATATTCTGGCATTTTTTACTTTTCCTGCTTAAGTGGAAATCTCCCTCTCCTCCTTCATTTTTTTTTATTGGATCACAGATCTTCTTTATTTCCTAAAACTGGAAAAAAAAAATTAGGTTTTCTTTACGAGAGTCTTCAAACAAATTTGGGAAACTTTGGGGGCCTTTTTTTCAGTTGATTAAGAAGCTAAGTTTTGTTGATATTCCCGACTGATTTAACGTATGTGTATTTTTGTTTTTATCCTGTTTTTTGTTGTTGTTGTTGTTTTACTACTGACTGGTGTGACGTGTGTGTTGTTGTTTTTACTCTATTTATTTTCTTAATTTTTATTCTACTTGTCTTTTTAAAAAAATATACATATATATATTTTTTTTCATATATTGCTCTTGATTACCCTTCTTTAACTATTTTCAGTTTGGTCATCTGTATTGTGTTACCTGTTGTGTCTGTTTTTGTTGAGAAAAGCAATAAACAAAGTTGGGGGGAAAATAAATAAATAAATAAATAAATGAATGAATAAATAAATAAATAAATAAATAAATAAATAAATAAATAAATAAATAAATAAATAAATAAAGTTAACCTGTTAGCGTTCCTTGACCCATATATGGCACAAAAGGGGTGTTACTACACTGTTATGCTTATGTACAGAACCGCTGTGTTTGAGTTGATATTCATGCTACATATCATTGAAAAAACTGAGATTCTTGTGATTCTATTTATTAAAACCACATTTTAACATTTTGAGATACAACCACAACAGCAAAATGTTTCATTAGAGCCCTGAATGGTGAATGGAGGTTGCAGGTTTCAAAATGCATGGACATTTGGTCTGTCACCATGGTTACCGAGGATACTATTGAATACATAATCAAAACTATGATATGATAATTATAAAAATCTGTGTAAAATAGTCTCTCTCGCTCTTTTTTTATTTATTTTTTTTATTTTTAGAAATCTTCATCAAATCTGAACTGGGAGTGGGTAATAATAATAATAATAATATTATATATATATATAATATATAATATTATATATATAATATAATATATTTTGACCCCCATTGTGTTTTCCAGTTAAAAAGTCCCAGCTGTAATGATCTGCAGGCCTTTATTTACCAAAAATATTCAGGCAGACAATGAAAAAAAAAACAATTTCCACCATTCTGACTCTGAGAATAAAAGTGTTACCTTTAAATGTGACCTCAGATTTACTCCAAACTACTCAAGAACAGCTTTCAATTTACATTTTCAATGTTTTCTTTAGGCGTTTCAAGGTTCATTTGCAGGAACATTATATTTATATTATAAATCTTCCTCCTCCTACAGCAGAGCGGAGTGTCAGAAAGCCAGCAGGGGGCAGCAGAGGACAGATTAAACAGCCTGAGCAGCTCCTCAACAACCAATCAGCTGCTGGAAGCATCACCATGGAGACAGACAGGCCAAAATCCTCCACTGGTCTCTGAAGCCTTTAAACAGTTTGTTGGAGTTATTCTAACACAGACAGGAAAGAGTGAATCACATAAACAAAGAAGATTAAATTAAATTTATCAGGCGAAGAACCGTATTTGGTAACTTCAGCAGATATCCAAAATAAAAAATAAAAATATTTTGAGAGAAAAGTTGAAAATTTACTAGATTAAAGTGGCAGATCTACGAGAAAAAAAGTTGCAGATTTAAGAGATTTAAAGTAGCAAATCCGCGTGGAAAAAAAGTCACAGATTTATGAGAAAGAAGTGGGGAAAAAAGCAATTTTTCTCGCAGATTCACCACTTTAAATCTCCTAAATCTGCAACTTTTTTTCTTGTAGATTTGCCACTTTAATCTAGTAAATTTGCAACTTTTTTATCGACCCCATTTTGATATCCACTGAAGTTACCAAATATAGTTCTTCGCCGGATAAAGGGTTAATCAATCAAATCAAAATAACTTTATTTGTCCCCGAGAGGAAATTCAGTTAGTCTGGTAACTCAGAAGGGATCTTTTGAATCTCTCCGTCCTCCAGCGGAGAGAGAGGAGCCGTCCACTGCTGTTATTTTTGGTCCATAAAGGTTTTGTGTAGTGGATGATCTGGTATTTCAAGATGGACTCGAACATGTTGACAGGTCATCTCTCCACCACCTCCTCAAGTGGGTCCAACCTGGCTCCAACCACAGAACCAGCTCTTTAGACCAGTCCAATTTGTGTCTATTTTGATAATTTTGTCCTTTTTTTGGTCATTTTGTGTCTATTTTGGCCATCTTTACGTCTATTTTTGGTCAAATTGTGTCTATTTCATTAATTTTGTGTCCTTTTTTGGTCATTTTTAGATCTATTCTAATTCGTACATCTATTCTTCTTCTTCTTCAAACATTATTGATAGTGATCTGGCTCCAACAACAGAACCAGCTCTTTAGACCAGAACCAGCTCTTTAGACCAGTCTAATTTGTGTCTATTTTGATAATTTTGTCTTTTTTTGGTCATTTTGTGTCTATTTTGGTCATCTTTGCATCTATTTTTGGTCAATTTGTGTCTTTTTCATTAATTTTGTGTCCTTTTTTGGTCATTTTTACATCTACTTTTGGTCATTTTGTGTCATTTTTTGGTCATTTTTACATCTATTCTTATTCTTCTTCTTCAAACATTCCTGATAGTGATCTGGCTCCAACCCCAGAACCAGCTCTTTAGACCAGTCTGATCATCTCTGTGTGTGATGCTGCCTCCCCAGCAGACTGCAGCATAAAACAACACACTACCACCACAGACTGATGAAACATCTGCAGCATCTTACTGCACATGTCCAGAGATCTGAGCTCTGCCCCTTTTTGTAGAGAGCGTCTGTGTTTAGGGATCTTTTTTATAAAGATGTCTGTCTTTGTGCTGGAGGAGATTTGTGGTGTCGAAACAGGAAATGTTCTCGTCAAACAGCAAACTGTTGTTTAAATCATTAAAACGTTGTGCTGCAGCATTAAAGATCCAGATGTGCTCATGATCAGATGAGACTGTATTCAGTCTGAGGAGCCAGCAGACTCTCACTGTTGCTATGGAAACATTTTCTACTCTGCAGTCTAAAGCTATCGCTGTGGTCCAAGGGTTACTTTGAATTTAATTAACGTTTCATATGATTCTCTTTTTATCCTGGAATCTGTGTATATTACCAGTCTCTCTATATTTCTGTTTGGGCTAAATTCATGTTGTTGTCTGTTTTCGCCGTGTGGCTTTGTACTGGTGTATCGTTGTTTTCATTTTTGTTGTTGTGGTTATCCTTTATATTATTCTTCGTATGTTATTTGTGTTTACATTATGTCTAATTCGTAAATATGTTTCTGAGTCTTTGTTGTCTAGAATTGTGTTTTTGTGTTTTGTTTTCATATTGTGGCTCCTAATAAGTAATCCACTGTTCTTTTCTTTGTTTATTCGTTAATAAAAATAAAATAAAATAAAAAAAATAAACAAAATAAAATAAAGAAATACAAATTTTTTTTTTTTTAAATAAATAAAAATAATAATAATAATAAAATAAATAATAAATAAATAAAAATAATAAAAAAAAAATAAAAATAAAATAAATAAATAAAAATAAATAAATAAATGTGTTCTATGTGGTCCACTTGGTCTGTGGTATATCCCCCATCATTTTCCTTTAAGGATTACTGGCTCTGGGTTCATATGGGTTAAAATACTCCTTCAGATTATTCTGACAGCACATAAACAGCTCAATGTTCTGTCTTTCTCAATGTTAATAAAAAGGAAACAGTTAGTGTCTCCTCCCTGATGATTCAGCTCCAGAACTCAACCAGTTGATCCTCGGCTCTCGCTCCGCCCCGACACCAAGTCTGATAACATCAAGAAAATCAGATCAGGAGTTTTTCACTCATCCTGCTTTATTCTGACCTTCGTCTTCTCGCTCATTTCTGCATTTAACCCTTTATCAGGCCAAGAACTATTTTTGGTAACTTCAGCGGTTTTCTAAAATGTGTAATAAAAGAGTAATAAATTAAATAATATTTCAAGAAAAAAGTTGCAAATTTACGAGATTAAAGTGGCAAATCTACAAGAAAGAAAGTTGCAGATTTAAAGTGGCAAATCTGTGTGAAAAAAGTAGGAAAAAGCAACTTTTTTCTCCCAGATTCACCACTTTAACCCTTAATAGGACACTCATTGAAATACTTGCAAATTCCAAATTTCAACCCAAGAGAATATTGGAGGATATGACATACAGCCAGAATGTGTAAAAAAAAACATACGAAAATAATATTTTGAGAAAAAAGTTTACGAGATTAAAGTGGCAAATCTACGAGAAAAAAATGCGTAGATTTATGAGATTTAAAGTGGTGAATCTGGGAGAAAAAAGTTTCAGATTTACAAGAAAAAAGTGGAAAAAAAGCAAACTTTTTTGTCGCAGATTCACCACTTTAATCTCATAAACTTTTTCTCTAAATCCCCCTCCCCCGGGTCCGTATGTTTTTTTTTTTTTTTTTACACATTCTGGCTGTATGTAATATCCTCCAATATTCTCTAGGGTTGAAATTTGGAATTTGCAAGTATTTCAATGAGTGCCCTATTAAGGGTTAAACTTCTGAAAAATACTTCAGAGTTTCTGTTAAAAATGAGATCTGTCAGGTGGAAATTATTTCAGCGAGAGAGATTTCTAAGAACTGTGATAAAGATAATAAACAAAGCTTCTGTTAGTCATTACACTCAAATAAATATCAATATTTTAAAATGCAAACTAAAAAGAAACACACAAGTATTTAGCTTGACTTTTTAACCATTTGTGGTTTTGGCATTTACACTTTATCTTGTTTGATCAACATGTAATTGTTGACCTTTGTGATTTATTATGTTCTTTTTTAATATTTGACTATTTCTAACATGTTTTTGATGTGTTTGGTAGTTTAGTTGCTGCAGCAGATAAACTAATAAATAATAAACTTTACAGGGATATTCCTGTGAAACTCACATAACTTCATTATGCAACTGTGGGACTGTGAAGTCACTTCACTTGCCGTAACCCTCGGCAACCTTTTATTAGATTGTGAAGTGAAAGAGGAACGATGCAGCAGATCAGAAAGATGCTGCGTTGAGGAAATAAAGCGGAATGGAAGAAGAAGAAGAAGAAGAAGAAGAAGAAGAAGGGAGTGTTTGTTCATACAGACAAAAAGCAGAAAAAATGAAGTGAGAGAGGAACTAAAAGGTCAGAAATCATGAAAATAACTTTCCTCAGAAAGGAGACACACACACACACACACACACACACACACACAGACACAGACACACACGCGGAGACACCTGGAGACACACAAAGACATACGGACACGGACACGCACACACACACACACACACACACAAACACGGGGAGACACAAACACACAAGGACACGGACACGGACACACACACACACACACACAAACACGGGGAGACACAAACACACGGACACACACACACACACACACAAACACGGGGAGACTCAAACACACACGGACACAAACACGGGGAGACACACACGCACACACACACGCACGCATACACGCACACACACACACACAAACATGGGGAGACACAAACACACACACACACAAACACGGGGAGACACAAACACAAACACACACACACACACACACACACACAAACATGGGGAGACACAAACACACACACACACAAACACGGGGAGACACAAACACAAACACACACACACACACACACACACACACACACACAAACATGGGGAGACACAAACACACACACACACAAACACGGGGAGACACAAACACAAACACACACACACACACACAAACACGGGGAGACACAAACAAAAACACACACACACACACACACACACACAAACACGGGGAGACACAAACACAAACACACACACACACACACACACAAACATGGGGAGACACAGACACACACGGACACAAACACGGGGAGACACAAACACACACACGCACACACGCACACACACACACAAACACGGGGAGACACAAACACAAACACACACACACACACACACACACACACACACACACAAACATGGGGAGACACAGACACACACGGACACACGCACACACACACAGAGGCAGAAATGGAAACTAGAGAATTCCTGTAAAATATAAAAGGTGCCAAAAGAGAAATAACTGCACAAAAAATATAAATATACTTTGAAGTATGTTAAGATAATATAAACTGTAATAAACATTCACGACAACATGGAGAGTGTGTTTGGTAAAAGTGCTGTTGTAGATCTCACTGTGACGAGTCAGGGTCTCCTGAGATAAACAGAAAAGCTTCACTGTCTCCTTCCTGCTGAGTGTTTCAGTGGTTCAGATAATGAAACATTGATTGTGTTAATGAGGTTCAGAGCTGACAGGACAGAGTGAGGAGAGGTTCAGGAGCTCCATGAAGACTTTGATGACTTCACAGGTTTTTAAATCACTTTTCTCAGGAGGAAAGTTTTACAGATATAAAAACCTTTGTGGATCTAAAACTCCAAATAGAACGAGAAAAGTAAATAAAATAATAAATAACAAGAATAAAGTGGAAATATAAAGAAAATTAGCATAAAATAAAGAGAAATACATTTAAGAATAAATGAGTAAATAAAGAAATAGATTTTTTTTTTTTAGAAGAAAATAGAAGATAAAGAATCGTATGATTTGGGGCGGGGCTACCTTTGATTGACAGGTCACTAACAAGGCGAGCCGGCAACGTGTCAATAAAGTTATATATAACGTTATATAGATAGAAAAGAGGACGTTTACCGATTTGGCCTCATAACTTTGACCCTTTCACTGTATTTTCACTTAATGACAGTTTATTTGAACGTTTTGTTCATGAAATGTCTTGTTCAGTGTTTGGTTGGACTAACAGACACTCCAAGGAGTCGCTGCTCAGTTTTCTGAGGTAAGAAAGATACATTTTGTTTTTGTTTTTTTGCTAGCCAAAACTAACATCCCAGTTAATGCTAACATGAATTAGCAGCAGCTTCTCTCAGTCAGGTTGAGGTGTAGAGAGGCTGTAGTCAGTGATCAGATCCCTCTCCTCCTCCACAGTCCAAATATGGTCTGCTTCCTGTATCAGAAACAAGATGGCGACGAGTGTAACGCTGAACTCGATGTTTCCAACGGGCCACAAACCAACGGGTGACGTCACGGTGACTACGTCCATTATTTATATACAGTTTATGAGTTAGCCACTATGGGTGTGGTTTGGTAGAGAGGATCCGCCCAACTTCACCAGTTAGCATCTCAGAAAGTAGCCGCCGCCTCGGGTCGGTACTTTCTGAGCCGCTACTGACTAGTGGACGCCGATTGGACACGGTTGAGGTGACGATTCTTTTCAGACTGGATGCTGAGGGGTTAACATCTCCTGCTCTGCAGCTGGGAGAGACTGCTGCAGGAGGACTGGGCCGCTTGTGATGCTTTGGGATGGCGCCTGCTACTGGTTAACCCTTTATCGGGCGAGGAACTATATTTGGTAACTTCAGTGGATATCAAAATGAGGTCCCCATGTCTCTCTGTGAGGTCCTAGAACCACATGGATTTCTTCCAGCTAACCGGCAAAGATCAGGCTACGTCACAGACAGTGACACCATGACATCTGACCAATCAGTATGATAATAATATAATAATATTAACTTTATTGACCTTCACCTCCAATGTAAAAATGACAAATTTAGGGGGGAAAATCGTCAAGAAACAGTCGTACAAACAGAGTTGAGGTAATATTTCGAGAAAAAAGTTGCAAATTTACTAGATTTAAAGTGGCAAATCTTTGCGAAAAATGTCGCAGACAAAAGTGGGAAAAAAGCATTTTTTTTTCTCCCAGATTCACCACTTTAAATCTCATAAATCTGCACATTTTATTCTTGTAAATTTGCCACTTTAATCTCAAACTTTTTTCTCAAAATATTACCCCCCTCCCCCGGGTCCAGATGTTTCTTTAACACATTCTGGCTGTATGTAATATCCTCCAATATTCTCTAGGGTTGAAATTTGGAATTTGCAGGAACAGAGGCCATTTACAAGAAGCACTCAATGGAAACACGCCTACACATCTTCAGTGGGACCGTTTTGGGACCTAAAAAAAGCTCCTGCATGCTCTTTGCAGATGATGGTTGTGTCGGCTGTCAGCTGAGAGTGACAGCTTCAGCTCTGAGGAACGGTGATCACTCCTTCATCCACTGGTTCATTTTACTGAGGAAGGAAATCTCCAAGTCGTCTGTATTCAGTAAGTGACCACAGAGTTTCACACACATTCAAAACTATTATTACTGGAACAACGAAGCTGTAAAATGATGAAATGTTAATTTGAAGTGACTGGATATTTAATTAAAGGAGGAGTCGAAGCATCAGAGCAGCTTTCTGTGGTCACACATCAAAGTTCACTCACTCCTCCTCCTCCTCCTCCAAGCTTCTTCTTCCTCTCCTCACCTCCTCCTGCCTGGTCTCCTCCTCTTCTTCTTCCTCCTGCTCCTCCCCTTTCTCTTCCTCCTCCTCTTTGTGCTCCTCACCTCCTTCTTTCCTCTCCTCCTCCTGCTGCTCTCTGCTCGACCTACTCCTCCTCCTCACTTTCCCCTTCTGCTCCTCACTTTCTCCTCTGCTCCCTCCTCCTCCTGCTCTTCTTCTTCCTCCTGCTCCTCCTCTTCTTTCTCTTCCTCCTTCTCCTCCTGCTCTCACCTCCTCTTCTTACTCCTCCTCCTATCTCCTCGTCTTCTTTCCTCTCCTCCTCTTGCTGCCCTCTCCTCCTCACATCTCTTCTCACCTCCAGCTGCTCTCTACCCCTCCTCCTCTTCTTCCTCCTGCTCCCTCCTCGTCTTTCCTCACCTTCTTTCCTCTCCTCCTCCACCTGTTCTCTGCTCCCTTCTTCTGTTCCTCCTCCTGCTCCTCTTCTTTTTTCTCTTACTCCTCCTGCTGTCTACCCCTCCACTTCTTCCTCTCTCATCTCTCCTCCTCGTCCTTCTTTCCTCTCCTCCTCCTCCTCCTCCTCCTCAACAACAGAACACACTCTTGACAGAAGCAGGTTTATTGTTCTTGCTGTGTGTGTTACATTAACGTGACTGTACATGAAGAACTGAAACTTTTTATGTTGGAGAGTTTTAAGTAAAAACGAGTCGAAGCTGGTTTTTAATTGGTACCTTATATACACACACACACACACACACACACACACACACACACACACACACACACACACACACGCCATGTTACATTATTTACATACTCTCTCTGCACTCACACACACTCACACACACTCCATGTCCCTCCCTCCCATCACTCCTCTGACATGCTGCTGCGCCTCCTCCTGTGGGAGCAATGACGGTGTTTTACTGCAGCAGCGAGTCAGAGCTCCTCTACAGGATGGAGGAGGAGGAGGAGGAGGAGGAGGAAGGAGATGCTGGGAGATTTCAGATTTTCTTATTGTCACCGAAATAATGAACCAGAGTTTGTCTCTCCTGTTTTCACAGGAGCAGTGAACGCATCATCAGCTGTGTTTCTGTTCTACCCAGAAGCTCAATGTGAGGCAAACGTTTGAAATGTTGCATTAAAGGAACACTGATTAACAGCGTTTCCTACAACATCAGCTGGTTTGGAGCAAAGTGACAGAAAGTGCAGTTTGTTCAGACGTCGGTACTAAAAGCTGCACGAGGGTCGAACATTTCCGGTCAATTTCCAGAAACTTTCCATGGGAAATTAAGCTGGGGAATTTCGGAAATATTCAAAATAAAAAAAACATGCTGCAGGGTATAAACTACAGAATACAATTTTAATTTTCTTCAATGTATTGTTCATTTTAATGCCTGGTACAACTAAAGGTACATTTGTTTGGACAAATATAATGATAAAAATATCAACAAAAAATATCTGATAAGAGTTTAATTTAAGAGCTGATATCGACATTTAACATGATTTTATTGATCATGATTCTGGTTATTATCAAGAAAACCATGGAAAATGGCTAAGGGTGGTGCAATCATTTTTTCCATGACTGTATATAATATTTAAATAGATCATCAATTGTTTTTACATTCATTTTAAATATATGTTTCAGTTGAATTATATTTAAAGTTAAAGAAAATCCTTCCCCAGGCATTAAAATGAACAATAAAGTGAAGAAAATAAAGGTGGTCTAATAATTTTTTCCATGACTGTATATACTATACACTGTAAAAAATGTTTGTAGAAATTACAGTAAAAACACAATCAACTTGCATCAGAAATAGGTCATAAAACTAAATATTGTACATCACCGTAGTAGATACTTTTAATTACTGTAAATCAAAGAATAGTATAAAACTTTAAATTCTACCGCCATAAACTGTAGAAAACACACAGTTTTTCATGCAAAGTTAATGGAGAAATACCATGATGACACAATTATCCTAAAAGTAATGGGATTATTCTGTATAAATTACAGTTTTTGCTGATATTTACATTTACATACGCTCACTGTATTTTTTACGGTGATGTTCTGGCAACCACAGCTGCCGGTATTTTACCGTAAATTAAACAGATTTTTTTTACAGTGTATCAAGTCCCCATTATGGGGCAAACTCCAGTTTTGTAAATGCACGGTTTATTCCCATAAATTCCTGTTAATTCCCATGGAAAGTTTCCAACTTTTTATTATGCAGTCAATCAAAAATAATAGTTTGAGAACAAACTTTCCATTCTGCAATAAAAATGTTTTTAAAAAGTATTACTGCAGAACAAAAAATCTAAAAGATTAGTTTTCTGTGGAGCTGAACGTCTCTTTTGGCCAATTTCAACCTCAAAATGTGCATAAAAACACGGGAATGTAAACACTTCACCTCCCTGATAGATTAATCGACAGATTGTTTTTTATTTGCTCGTCACAGTTTCTGACGCCCACAGGGACGTTTGTAACGACACGATGAGTTCATGATACTTTAATTTATTTAACAGAAACAGAATAAGTACAAATTCCTTCAACAAATCTACTAAATATTTCTTCTCCAAATTAAAGAATCCTTTTGTATCGGTCAGATAATCTTTTCAAAACAAAACAAGTTTACTTTTTTGTTAAAGTGAAACTGAAAACATCTTTTCTCTTTAATTTGTCAAATTGAATTTTTAAACAAATTTAACACTAGAAATAAAGAAAATCTCCTCGGACACATTAAACAAATATTATCACAGTTCATTTTTTTAACGAATCGTCATTTATTCGTATCATTTCATCTCTGTTCACTTTGCAAGAAAACTGGGAAAGACAGCAAAATTGTGCCAAGAGAGTGTTTTTTTTTGCAAAAAGTGATGAATTCATTTTAAATATAGTTGAAGATCAATTTCATATCAGCTGATTCATCAGTCAAATAATAATTGTAGAGCTTTAAACGTATCCTGAAAACTTTTTGCTTATTGCTTGTAAACTTTTCTCTTTGTCTGCTTTGTGCTTCATCTCCATATATTTATGTTTTTTTCTGCTGCTGCTTTCGTAGCTTCGTATCCAAAAATTGACTCTCAGAAATGTCCCGAACACAGTTTCTGTTTTATGTTCAGTAATATTGCATATTGTACCTTTAATTATAAACGAGTCGGAGCACCACAGACACGGAAAAACTGGCCGGATTTAGTCTTTTTGAGGGACTTTTTTTTTTTTTTTTTTTTTTACCAAAAAGGGAAATATAAAGCAGCACCAGAGGTCGAAGGTAGCTGGTACCCTGTGAGTGCAACACACACACACGCACACACTCACGCACACACACACACACACGCACACACACACACACACACACACACACACACACACACACACACACACACACACACTCTAGAAACTGACTGGACTCTTAACATCCTCTGTGCACTGAGAGTCTGCTGCTTAGTAATGTTAGTACCACTGTGTGCTTCAGTCTGAAATGATCTGATGTGAATCCTGTCGGTGCAAAGTTTAGACTAAAAAAAGGCATTTTTAGTGTTTATAAAAATATACAAATATAAGCCAGCGTCCTGCTGCTTGGTGCTGCTACGAGACAAACTACCTCTACTCTCTCTCTCTAACAGCTCACAGTCCGTCTCCCGTCAGAAACACACAGAGGAGCAGAAGAAGTGACGTCACTGAGTCTCTGTGGGCGGCTGGGAGATTAAAAAAGGCCACAGATCTGGAGTTCATGTCACTTCAGGTGTGGAGCAAGCAGAGGGGACGGCTGTGTTCAGTCCGCCGCCCCGCCCCGCCCCGCCCCGCCCAGCCCGTCCTCCAGGGGTCTGTCTGCTGGTCGGACCGGTCCTGCCGCGCCCCGGGCCCCACGGTCAGCATCAGTGGACCCCGCCATTGTACGACTTCCCGTACATGCTGAAATCTGTTTCCACGAAGTGTGTTGATACCGGCTGCTTGTACAGAGGGTTGGAGGCCTGCAGGGTCACACAACAAACACAGTTATTATTATAACATATATATATATATACATATATATATATTATTATATATAACCGCTGATAAACACACATTCTGATAATGAACGAATCAGCTGTTAATCACCATATCTAGATGAGATTAGATTCGAAAATAGTTTTAAAATAGTTGTTAAGACAGTTTGACCTTTGACCTTTATATTTTTTTAGATAGGCCCGAAACTAGGTCTAAATGAAAGCTAGCATTGTACACTTTACAATGATACCAAACATGCCCTCATAACATATGAGTAAAGATCTTAAAATGAGCACAAAACAGGATATGCCCCCTGCGTTTAGAGGCCTATTTATTGCAGGGGGTGTATAACTTTATGTGCTGATAACTGTCATAAAGCTGCCACTTTGGATGGGCTATCATACCAAAATATCATCTATGGACATGTACCTTTTCAAAAAACATTACTAGATTTTGCCACCTTGAGTGGTAACAAAAAGTCAAATTTTGGCCTTTGGCCCATGGACTACAAGCCTGATCCCTAACCTCGAGGCCTCAGACTGCCTGAGAGAAATATTTCCAACAGGTGAGTGAAGTCCAGGTCCTTACCATCTCGTATCGTGCCCGTGAGCGCGCGCTCTGGAAGCGAGCGAACTCTCTGCGGTCGTGGACGGTGATGACGGTCTTCCAGACGGCGAGAAGCACCACGCCCACCAGCAGGATGCTGCCCACCACGGCGAGGAGCACCATCAGGGCGTCAGGCCCGCCGCCGCACTCTGAAACATTTACAGCAAACTCAGGAAAAGAGTACAAGAGTTGGAATAAACCAACATTATCCTTTAAAGGTGTTTTTAATGACATTCACTGGCTGCTTCATCTTGAAAATTGTTCTCTCTTTATGTTGCATAAGAGAAACGCTAAATAGAACAAACATATTTTTGGTGGTGGAGGTGTGGAGGATGTGCAGTAGGGATGCAGCAGTGGTACGCTGAAATTACTGAAATTACTGAACGGTTCGGTTCGTTCTCCACGGTACAATACGCCCTGATGGACCGCAGGTTTTCGGTCCAGCATTTCATTTTTCACTGATGCTTTACAGGCCACTGTAAGCTGCTTTGGGCTTTCTTATTTATAAAAGTCGCTTGTAAATATTAGAAGTTACAAATTGTGTTTTTTTGGGCTTGTTCCAAAAGTGCCGTCACTGTTCTGGGCTTGTTCTGCTCCCTATACCCAGGAGAGACCTGAAGCGCCTTTATCATGACCAACAAGACCAATTCAGTGCCGTTAAGAGAGACCAAGTAAGATGTGTATCATTCATTCATTTGATTTGTTTAACTGCATTGTGATACAGGCTAGCGAACTAGCGTTAGCTTACAACAAAGTACAACATTAACATCTTACGTTCAGTGTGAATAAGAATGTAATCACCATCCATAGAAATGAAGGTGAGCAGCACAGATGTGTTGTTTATGTCGTGTTTGGATGCAAATGTAGGCTCACAGAGCCAGGAGCAACATTTATAAAGAGACGTAAACAGTGACGTAATGTTTATCTCTGCTTAAGTGAACATATTATTAGACTTTTATTTAGCAGTGGGTGACCTATTTGTGTTTTGGTTTTGTTCTGTGCATTTGTTGTTCGCTTCCATTTTTATTTATTTAATTATTTATTTTATCTTATTTTATTATTTTATGTATTATTTTTATTATTATTATTTTTATTTTTATTTTACTTGTTACACTTGACACTGTTTTGACTCTCGTAATGTCATCTCTTGATTTTGTTATGTCACTGAAAAATCAATAAACAAATGTTTAAAAAAAACAAAACAGTGACGTAATGACGTGGCTCTGTAGCCTGTGGAAAGTTAAATTCCACTATCACTGGTGCACTGAATAATATATTTACTGCAATATGCAGTTTTTGCTGACAAGCACAATAAAGGGAGAATCATTTTTGGGAGAAAAAAAGTTTAACATGCCAAAACTGTACCGAAAACCGTGGCCCGAAAACAGAGGTACGAGCCGTAACCATGGTTACCTGTAGCGCTGCACCCCTAATGTGCAGCCCTGCAGGCTCTGAGCAGCTAAAAGGACTTCAGAGTGAGTGAGTTGTTGGTGCAGCACTGACCGGGCTCCTTCAGCGCTGTGAGGACCGACTGTCCGCTGGCGTGCTCCGAATACGTGAACTTCATCACACAGTCGTTGTCGGTCTTATAGAGACAGAGAACGGCGCCGGGCTCGTCCGTCTCTGACAAACACAAACACAAACACAGAGAGTGGGTTAGTGAAGGAGAAGATCAGAAACAATCATCTTAACTTCATTTGATTGGACAGATTTGACCATAAAAGCAGAAATAAAAAAATAAAAAAATTCAAATTGACTTGTTTTCTATCTGCCTTCCAGCTTCTCTTCTCTTTACTCTCACTGAGAGAAAATATTCTTCTAATTGAACCATTTTGTTAGTTTCTTTAACCCTATAAAGCCTGAACCATTAATTGCCAGAATTTTATTTTTTTTAAACTTGAATGTTTATTGAACCTGCTGACAGATAATTAAAAAAAAATCCAAAAGCAATAGGGATATATGATTCTAATTTGTATCATATTTGATACATCAATTCTTTTTGTGCAATTTGTTGCTCACAGTTTGTTTTTCTTGAACTAACAAAAACATATAAAACCCAACATTTTTAACCTTTTAAGGCTTTACTCTCTTTTAACATTTTCCTCAAACATGCAAAATATTTTTTTCCATATAACACAACATCATTCATCTGCTGATATGAAGTTTTCATGCAGCAATGACTGATCCACCAGTGGAACCTGCATATCATTTTTGCTATATCTTGTATTTTTGTGCAAATTGTTGCTCAGTTGTTGTTTTTTTCAACACATGTATACATCAGGTTTTTCAGGAAAAAAATATCACACTGATGATGTATAGGTCTCAAAAACTTGTGTATCAAATATGATACACTTGGCTTTATAAGGTTAACTCTGTAGGACCTCACTTTCTGGTGTTTTTAAAGGACATATTGTGAATATTATCCTTTGAGGTTTGGCTCCAGATTCAGGCACAAAGGAGGAGAAACTTTAGAGGGATGAGACGAACAGAGAGCTGATGGGGACGGTCACATAGTCTGAATGTCTGCCGTGTGACGAGGAGGCTGCGGTGCCCAACAGGCTCACAGGGGAGGGTGAGGTCACCGCTCGGCCCCGCCCCCTCTACTTCATGCTCAAAGTATCTGGAATGTACATGTGGAGTCCATTAAGGCCGGTCCGATGGCTCAACTCGCCGGGAATGTGTGGGATGTGAGCCAGGGCCACGCTGGGCCAACATGGAACAGTCTTAGAATAGTCTTTATAACCAAACACGCTCAGCATCACAGGAGCAGCACCATCATAAATCACACAGCTCTTATTAATGCATTCCTGCAGCCTGTTCTCCTCAGAGAGACACAGAGAGGCTCAACACTTATGGCTGATCATTTACATTTTATTAACAATCAAACAGAACTGGGTCAGTTTGGAACGAGTGCGACAGAAGTTGCATGGTTAAAAAAATAAATAAATCAGAAATATCAAAGACAGGAACCATGCAAACACAAGTTATTAACTCTCCTCAAAAAAAAACGTGTGATGAATGCTTTCAATTGGAAAAATTACAAGTTTAAAATAGAGGTAATTCATCAAGTTGAATGAAACTGGACAGAGTTCTGCAGATGTCTCATGGTTCATCTGATTGTGCAAACGTCTCCAAACACTTCAGACGTGTTAAAGTGAAACGTCTGGTGAAGTGACAGAGGGAAAGGAATGTGATGTAAGATGTGAAACTGTTGCAGATGTGAATACTCGTCTCTGCCAGCTGCTCCGTGTTTTTTCCAGGTGAAAAAAAAGGTTTTGGTGGGTTCATTTTTCATGAAAGCGGGAGAAAAAACTGGTGATTTTTCTTTGTCAGGGTCATTTTAAAAGTGTTTGTTGTTGTAATATTAATTTTAGCCACAAGATGTTTTGTTCATAGGTCATGCTTTGAGTCCAGCAGCACCTGATCCAACACTGAACCTGTCAACTCATTATATATACAGAACTGTGCAAAAGTCTCAGGCAGGGTGAGGAACTGATGCTGGTGTGGAGGCATTGATTCATTTGAGATGTTTCTGCAGACGTCTCATGGTTCACCTGATCCCTTTCATTCTGAGAGATGGTGCAAACGCCTCCAAACACTTCAGACGTGTTAAAGTGAAACAGGCTACAAGCTGCAGGCTATAAACTACAGGTTACAAGCTACAGGTTACAAGCTGCAGGCTATAAACTACAGAATACAAGCTGC